>NW_020271173.1:1154317-1189160 GCF_002803265.2 Melanaphis sacchari | reverse complement strand
TGTTCCTGTACAAGTGCGGTCAGCTGGTGGCGGTCAACCTGCACGAGCCGGTGGCGCGGAGCGTGGGCATCCTGGACGAGCTGTTCCAGGCGCAACAGGGATCGCCGCCGTCGCCGGAACCGGACCAGCTGCAGCGGGAACGGCGCGACCGGGAACGTCCCGCCCGACCTGTCACCATAGGGTCGTCGCCGTCTTCGCCGCGGTCCTCGGCCGACGGTCGGCTGTCGCACCGGGCGCCGTGCGTCGCGTCGTCCGCCTCGTCAGCGTCGTCCGCGTCGTCTTCGTCGTCGGTGTCGTCCTTGTTGTCCGGACAAGCGGCCGTCCGCGGCATGGACGCGAGGACGACACGGACGACAGACACGGACGACGGGTATACCGACACCGACGACGAACCGTTCGCTTACTTGACCGGCCGTCGGTTCTCGTCCGGCGCGTCCACGCGGACGCGCCGCAGCAGTTCCGGCTGCGGTAGCAGTTACAACAGCGGCGCCAACAGCCGCCGGAGTAGCGTGGCCGTCGGCCGCCGGCGCAACAGCTGCACCGACATCGCCGAAGTGGTCGACGACGCGCCGAAGTCGGCCCGGAAGTTACCTGATGCGTTGCGGTGTAATATGCACACGGCGCTGACGTATCGCCGTCGTCGTTCGATCCGAAATGCAGTACACGCGTGTTTTTCCGCCGTCCCGTCGATGCTACATGCTTTGCATTTCGCCAGGTTTTGCACACAATCGACGACCGTTCGGTAATTTTAAGCACATTGTTTTAATGACAAATAAGTGATGTTTCGGTATTTCTAATTGCCAACTCCCCTGTCTAGATGTCATATAGTATTTATTTCGTCATTGCCAACGAAGTACCTCATCATAGTATTTTAGGTATCTGATGGATTCCCAACTGCTAAATATGATAATTAAAACGTATTGACAATCTTTTTGCATTCGGTACGTACTCACTTCTTTTAATTTATATTGAGAAAAAACAATTAAACCTAAATTATACTGATACAACGATATAATGTTGTTTGAATAATAATCGAGCAACGTAATTATTGCGTGTTGAGATTGTAGTATATTGTACATAAATCAAAAATTGATAATGTTGGCATTTTTCGGTTCGGTGGCGGAATAAATGTAGATCGCGAAACAGTAAAATCGTTTGAAGCGTTCTAAAGATCAAATGATGGTAATATATGCTGGGTCAGGGGTGTATCGAGTTTTCCTCATTACTTGGCTGTGAATATGATGCATTCAAATAAAAATGTATATATAAATATATGGTCTTATTTATTTTTATTTTAAATACATTAATAACTTCAATTACTGCCATGATTTAAAATTTTTGCAAAATTGCGCCAAAATTGCATTGAATTTCAATCGAAAAATTCAAACCTTATTTAATTTGTCGTCATCACTTGTGATCTTAATTTTATGTTACGCAGTATTTGCGTTTTGAAAACAACGGTTAAAAAGTCACACGCTATACATTATATTGTATTAATCGCGTCAATTTAACTACACATCTTTAGTTGTGTATAATATTAAAATGATGAATTTTAAATTATTGTCGGGGTAAACTGTGCAATTAATTGCTTGTGGCGCGTAGTGCAAGTATGCAACGGTAAACGTATTCGTATATACATGATCATGCCTATTTTATCGTTTAATAACTAATTTATTCAAATTTTGCTTTCTAAAGTTCTTAGATTTTTTTTTAATAATTAAGAACTTCTGATTTTAAAATTAAAATTCTCAATTATGTGATAAATGCATACTTATTTTATTTCTAAAAATATGCCCAATTCAAAATTCGATCAAGTATAACAAGTAATATTAAAATGTTAATATACTAAGAATAATAATCCTTATAAAATGGTTTGACAAAAATCTAAGATATACATATGTTATATTGAATATAGTATTTATTATACTAGTAACATTTTCAAAAATCATAAATGTTGATAGATTAATATTAATAACCAAAATTGATAGCGGATCTCTGTCAATAACCCATTTAAATTTTATAGCACTGTAGCTAACACACTTCATTAATATATAACTTAAGCGTACAGTCTTATATAAATTTTGTTTTAAAAGTATTTTTGCGCAATTTAAAACTTAATATTATATTAAAATGTATATTATCTCAGAAAATCTACAAACACCCATTAATTTATTCAAAAAGTTAAATATTTTGTATAATAAAAAATAATAACCTACAATAGTTACGTCATAATACAAACCGATTTTAGTGATAAACTAACCAAAATTTACATTATATTATAAAGTATATCATAAATATTTCTTTGATGACCAATTAAATGTTAATAAATTTCATTATTTAACTTACACTAAGTTCTTGACAAACCTTAATCAAAGCGCACAATTGCTCAATAGTTTAAAAATAGTTATCTTTAAGTGATGTTTTGAATAGTAAAAAAACGACACTTGAACAATTGTGTACGAAAATTGTTAAACATACTTTGTTAATACACAATAAATACAGAATAATCATTACGTTTAAATCGAAACAAACAATATGTTACTTGATCCGTACAAAATAAAAATTATTTAATATTTAAATAAATGGATAATTATTTTAAAAAACATTATAACTATAATTAATAAATGAAAATTTTACAAAGTACAGCATTGTGGTTTTTATTGATACGATATTATTATCATAAAAATAAGTTACTAAAAAGTCAGAATACTTAAAGTCGTATTATAATATGATAAATAATAGTAAAAACTTAGCACAAAATATTAAACGAAAGGTATTAAAGTAAATATTTTAATATTGCTTACCAAAAAAAAATACTTAGAACCTGTATATTCGTAATTTGTATGTAATAAATTTTAACCAAAATTATTTTCATGGTGCAAAAAAAAAACATAGAGTAGAAGTCACTGCAATATAAACTGATTAAAATTGAATTTAATAATAAATCATTAAACACAAAAAATGTTTTCGCAAAAATGAATATACCAGTGCCTATTTCTAAGGATAAATTATGCTATATTTATATTAGTATCGTTATTTTATTTGATAAATTGAATTATTTTTTACAAAAAACATTGTCTATAATTTGTAAGTAAATACCAAAGGTACCATATAATAGCTTGAATAAGTATATTATGCAATGTGGTATTTTATGTACTAATTATAATATATATAAATTGTACATAACAAATAGAAAATAATAATATTTAGTTAAAAGTTTCATGTTATTATAATTTATCCTTTTCGAATTACAATAAAATAATTAATTTTGATTCAGTAAACATCGTTATTTTACGTTTAAATTTTAACTTTATTAAATTTATGCTAAAAAGTTTTTGCATATTACGTTATTTCCATACTTTTAAATTTTTATAAAAACAACTCACTGGGACTTTGTATTATATTTTTAAAATTTTAGACCAACAAATAAAATATAATCAACATATTAAATCTAAAAAAAATAACTTAAAAGTATCCGAAATTTTAAATTTCTCTAAAAAGCATAAAATAAGTCTAAATAATTTGATAATGTTAAATTAAAATTATAATATTTGAATACCGATTTGTATTATGTATCTAAAATTATTTAAATTTTTAAATTTTGTGAATTATAATAAAAGAATAAAATTAATTTTCATAAATATTTCATTTTTCTATAATTTTATGATCGATTTTCACAATTATTTAAAAAATTAAATATAATTTCCTAATTTTGAACACCCCAAAATAATAACTAGATTAAATTTTTCACTAGATCTCACGTCCAATTTTGAATATTGAAAAATAAAAAGAATAAGATACACACATATTATTATAAAATCAGTACAATTCTCTTCAATTTCTTACTATTATAAAAGTAACTAAAAATAATAATATATATATTTTTTTTATAAACTGAATTGGTTGTAAATATGTGCTTACCAAAATATTAAAAATTTAAAAATTAATTTTCAGTGTATTTAATTTCTTTACTTCTTAGCATAAATATAACCTCGTAACAATTAAGCGCCCTGCTTCTACATTTTTACATTAATTTTGAACAGTTATGTTTAAGACCAATAATAATTATTTACACTAATAACTTAAATATTTTTCACACAATCCCTATAAATATGTTTTCTGATAAAATTATAAATTCTAAAATTTTGAACATTTTTACCATAATATGAAAAATATCATATTTTTTTAAAAAAAATAAATAGGTTCATCGCGGAACGTTTTTAACCAAGTAATTAAATATTAAAAGGCATCTAAATATATTCTTATAAGTACTCTTAGTTATAAAAGAAAAATTTAAGAGTATAATTTATATTTTATAACTATTTGATTTATTTTAATTGTATATTAATTATAATAAATAATAAGTAATAACTCTTTATAGGTATGTGAACAAATATATTACTTTTTCTTTTTTAATGTTATTTTTGCGCTTACATTCAAAATTAACATATACTATGTCAATATCAACTTGATTATAAATATTGTGTCTATCATTTTAAAATGTATTCAAAAAATATTTTTTATAATTATATTCATTATAACGTGTTATTAAATTATTCGTAAGTATTTATTTTGCATTTATGGATTAAATAATTTTTAAATTTTAAAAATAGCGTACGTTTTATACTACATTATAGAGTATGTTATTAATATTCTCCGTTAAGTTATATTGACACCAAATGTAGATATTTAGTATGATTAAAATTAAATATATGCAAATCGTTCGTTGTTCAATGAGTAATTTAACTATGAAGTTCGAAATCCATATCTTTTTCATCATCTTAACATCAATTATACAAATATTTGTTGTAAAGTTTTATTTTTTCGAATTTATAATAATTAGAAATCACAGATTTATTTTTAAGCAACTACTTAATTGAATGAAGTATAATCAAAAATGACAGTTAAACATTTAATGCCAATTTTCTAAAGAATAACAATTTTTAAATTCAGGTACATTTTTAAAAATTATGCTAATTAATTATAATATTAAATAAATTTCCATATTTATTTATAATGTGTGTGTATGTTGAATATTTCTAGAATATTAGAAAAAAATAAATTACATTATGTTGTTTACAAATATTATGTACCTATCTACCTATATTTATGTTATTTACGTCTATTCTATATCTATATAATATACTTTTTTAATGTTATATAATAGTCAAAGCTAAGATTTATATGCAACAATATATTTTTTTTGCTACTTCTGATTATTGCTTTTGTAAATTATGTTTTTATTTTGCATATTTTAGAAAAAATGCATATCATTGCATATTTTAAATAAAATTAATACTATTGCATATTTCGACTATACAAAGACAAAAAATGCATATTTTATTGTATATTTCATTACTAGACGTTTTTATCATGTAACAGTACGTATTGACGCTATTAAAAAATACCTATTTAAATTTTAAGGTATACCTATATTAAGATCCCTGGGCGTAGCAAGGATAAGGCAGATGGGGAGGGGGCACTTACCCCCTCCCTGCGCTTTAAACTAATTTCTATGTAAATTTTACTATAAAATGTGGAAAAAAGCAAAAAAAAAAGGTTATCAGTTAACCTAACCAAAAAAAGTTTATCAACTGCTCCCCCTGATTAAAATCCTAGTTACGCCCACATTAAGGTCTAACAAAAGACCGTCCAGTTTTGAAAATTTAAAACATCATGTAATTGTTTTGAGTCATATATTTGAATAGCGTGGATAGTTAAAAATATTATTTAATTAATTTTAAACCTTATGATTTTTTTTAAGTGTATATATTTCATATTTTTTGGCATATATAATATTAATTGCATATTTTTGCATATTTTTAATAAACCAAATGCATATTTTACAATTTTTATTGTATATAAACCCTAGCCCTAGTTATTAATTATTGCCTACCTATCACATTTTGGATTTCAAAATGCCGTGTCCATTTAATATATTTTAATAATGACAATCGATTGTACAATCGTTTAATATTTTAAATAATAAATATATCTTAAACACGCAGTTAAGTTTATCGTAACATATAGTAATAACTCAAATTGAATTATTTAAAAAAATTTAAACAATATAATTTTATTTATGATTTGAATACATACATTCTTTAATCTGTAACTTTTTTGTTTTTTGCTAGACGTTTTTTAATATGGCACTATATACGTAATAATATGATAGTTTAATCATTAAAAAGATTGCAATGCATTTACCGTGAAGTCTAAAAAATTATAATATTTTTCTAATTATCAAACCAACTTAAAAATTAACTACGAATTATATTAAGCATGTTGAAATAATTATATATAATTACTGTTAGTATTACTTCTATTTGGTACTTAATTAATATTAAGTACAAATATCTAACTAAGATATGAGTATTTATATAATAAATGTATAAGTGATCGATCTTAATTTTTAATGATTTTCAAAATATCTCAGATTTTTAAGTGAAACTAATTTATAAAATAAATTGATTAAGGTGTTTACCTTGTTAAATACACATAATATAACTAGGTTATTATTCTGAGTTTTACATAATCTAATCAAAAAAATATTACTTAAGTATATAAATATTGTATGTAAAGTACTATTTACTTTGATAATTAGTTAAGTTTGCTAAATTTGAATAAGAACTCATGACATTATTTTAAATTGATTAATTATTAGTCATAAACTATTATCACTATCGAAAAATAAATTATATTAATAGTATTCAAAATTATTCAATTTTATAAGGAATAATAACCTTATTTACAGAGAAAGAAAAACAATTTTTCCATATAGAATAAAAAATCTTCTATAATCTACACAATTGCTTATACTATGTAATTCGTTAAATTTAAATACAAATAAAAACTAAACACTAAGTTATAATTTTTATAATTATATGAAAATTTTCATATAGAAAACTAAAACTCAATTTAACATACCAAGTAACTAATAGTCGTTTTAGCTAGGCTCAGTGTATCAGTGTATTACTTTCAGATTTAATTATTTTTTATCACGTCAGCATTAGCTGGCAAAATATATTTAAACATACAAAAAAAAGAAAAAAAACACAATATATTATAGTGCAACATTAAATTTTTGGCTTACACAAATTCAAATCTTTCAGTTTTGAATTTCAATTCCTATACATTAGATTTATTTCAATTTAGTAAACACAAAATCGTTTGTTAAACATAGGCTTTCTTGCCAAATCCCAGTCGTTTAGATAATGTAAGTTATTCTGTATTCAAATAGTTCAACATCATTGAAATGCTTGATTCGTTTTCGGATGATGCTCTTGGAAGTCTTGATTATCGAAGTACAAATCATACATTTAGATGAGTATATTTCGATAACTCGTAAATCAGTTGTTTAGTTAGTCATCAAAAACTCGTTTAATGAATTTAGACTCTAGATTCTAGAATATTCTATATTATAGTTTTGCATGGTTGATCCGTTCATAAAAATGGATAGAATATTATATTATATTATCAATCAAGACGCGTATTTACCAAAAACAAACAATGGGATAACTCGCCTAGTCAAATATTAATTGTCATTCAAATACTAGAGGTAAAATTTTGCTATGCGTTAAATTTAAATCCTGTGCATTATTATTAATATCAACATTCAACATTGATGTTGAAATCATTTCATTACCATAAATATCACATAATAATATAAATACCTACTCCTTATAATTTAGCTCCTTTATTAATTGTAATAGAACGAATGACATATGAATTCAATAAACGTACAATAAAATATTATTACCTTCATATTGAATCAATCATTGATATGACATCGAAAGTAATTGAAAATAAGTTCGAAAATAAAATCAAAAATTTTTGCATTGATATATTATAATAATAGTTGGTATGTGATCACAGAACTATGATTAATAGTATTATTTTTGTTCAATATATATAATCATGAAATTAAGTTCTCATTTTTACGCATAGTATTGTACGTTGGGTGATTATCATTGTAAAGTCGGTCATTTATGCATTTTATATTGTATAATTTATAAATTAAACCACTAAAAAATATACACATATCATACTCGTATATTGCTTTGACTGTTGCGTGTATTACAGTAGGAACTAAACATACGACCACTGACCCACTTGGATATTTTTCAGGTTATTCTCCAATCACTAAGTATAATAATATTCAGTTCATTGTCACCCACAATCATCTAAGCATCTCTATTGCCTAAACTACGTAACTGTAAACAAAGATATAATATAACAACAACAAAAATAAAAAAACTAGACTTCGAAAGATTTATAAACTGAATTAATATTAAATCTTCAGAAGAACGATTCAATTGTAAATTAAGTTTTTACATATTTTAGATACATTTGATTTTTGATAAATAAAACAAGAAACATTTTTTCTTGTTTCATTAAACAAAAAAAAATCGTATTGTTAATCATCCAGTGCTAATTGAAGTATTTTATACATCAATTCCAGTGTCAAATAAATTTCTTCTTCCACAGGGTTCTAATATTTTTTATAAATTTTTATATTTTTATGATATAACTACTGTCTACTATTAAAGACTATCTGTACCTTCCTGATTTAAGTTTTTTTTAAATGATTTCATCAAATATAAATATAAATTAATAGGTTAGTTCTTAACAAATTTATACTTGTTGGTCATTTTAAGTATTACATTTTAAATTTTAACTTTAAAATTATAGAAGTAAATAAAAATTGAAAGGTAATTGTTAACTTTAAATTAATTTCAGTTAGTTAAAATAAATAGTTTCCTTTTTCAATTTTGAACTACTATAACTCCGCAAATAATACTATTCACTAGTAATGAGTAAAACGTATATTTTACTATAACTATTTTTATAGTAAAAATTTAAGTTAATCTTTAAAATGCAGCAGATCTTGGATTAAAATGTTTTCCTAGATTTTTTCGAATACAATGATATAATAGTATGTAGAATATATACTTAATATAGATACTTAATACAACTATAAATATATTTGGCCGAAATGAGAGTTAATATTCAGCCGTATTCAGGCAAGTTATTTTTTTTTCTTTATTCATAATATAATGATTTTTATTTACTAATTAAACGTTCAAGTTATATAAACACAAATTGTTTTAAACAATCAAATTTTTTTTTAGTACCTACCTTTTTTCCGAATTTACTCCAATCCCCTGAAACTCAAATACACTTTATTAGAATACAGGTTTTATCTACATAGTTATTAAATAAATTATTGTTGTGACAACTATCGTAAACTCTCAAAATGAGAGCAAAAGTAGGTGTTATCGCTATACGAAGGTCATCAATAGATTCAACATTTTGATCAACTCGTTCGATAAATCTTTTCTGTTTAATATTATAGCATAAATTATTAATTATTTAACATTATGTGCAATACGGTATACAAGTTATACAAATAAATAATATATTTCAGTCAACTTATTGATTTCATAATAACCCGTTGTAATTTATAAACAATGGTTTCATGTTCAGTCATTATTATTACATTAGTTTTACTTTTATATATTTGATTCGTATTCAATTATTATCATAAATAACTATAATCGTAAAATCATTTAAAAAATTTAAATCAATAAAAAGTAGTAAAAGTTTTCAAAATTAAAGTATTGATATCTACTACCCACATCCATATTATACATATTATTTAAACATATAGAAACGTGTATGTATAAATGAATGTATTAAAAAGGTACATTACGCGAAATGCGAATACGAATATACCTAATTATCAAACAAATAACAATGATTATGACTTAAAAGGACACGTATTTTATTTGTGCAATGCAAATATAAGTGCAAAATTTGTTTTGTAAGCTTTAAATTTAAATTTAAATGACTATAATAAAATTTAAAGATAAGAATTATTCAGGACATCTCATCGATTTTATTCATTACTATATTTTAAAGTGAGTCACAACTCACTTTAAAAATAAAATATCAATAAAATCCTATGAGGAGCTAATTATCCTTAACTTCAAGTTTGATATTAGGTCAATTCACTGAAGCCAATAACACAAGATTGGTTCTGCTGAACTCAAATTGTCTACACTGTATATTTATAAAAGACTGAGATACAACATGTGGGTTCGGCATCCACTTAATAGAACATTCCGCTAAAAAAAAATTTACTTGTCATTATTAGGTTAGGTACCTATTTGCAAGGACAAAGTATAATAAAAATAAACACCAAGTGTATTAGTCAATAACTGACCAGTGACCGGTAATGAAAACATGAGTGTAGTGTATTCACTTAAAAACATTTAAGAGTCTCGTCTGGAATTGTATATGCCATCCGCACTGTCTAGGAATTCAATGATTTCAATCTCATTTTCTTTACTGTGGCATTTATTTTTGATTATCATTGCACAGCGGCGTATTACATATAAGTACTGCAGACACGATGTGCCTATTAGAATATTATTAGCTCGTATATATTTCACACGTTCAGCACACATCAACAATAATTCAATAGAATATGAAATTACAACTGATATTATGACTGTGAAACATGAATACAGTCACTAAAAATCGTTAGGGGATTTCACAACTTTGTCAAACAACAAATATATAACGTATATATATATATATTAACTTCTATATTGAACTAAAATCTCAGAGACCTCAGTCTCTCACACTACTCTCAAATATTTTCGCTGCTTGTTGGTTATCGTTTAATAATATAGTGTATACTATTAATATTATTATAATATTAAATATACCCGCAAACCGCGTAAAATACGCGTAAACGTGCAAAACTGACACAGCGCAAAGTTGCGATTATCCAAGAAAAACGCTGACCGGTTGCTGTTAACCATACGCTTGTCTAATCGATGCCGTAATTAGGTTATGCCGTTTATCCGTGCACGATACTATAACATTATAAACCAAACCTGTTCCTACGTTTTCGTGGTCAAATCGGCCAACGCGCGCGCGTATTATTCTGTTTTGCAGAGGATAACTCCTTTCTTTCAGAACAAATGTCTAAAACAAAATAAAATACATAATGTATTGTAGCTACATTACAAGTATATATACAAATATATACATATGAAGCAATCGTTTTATTACTGATATACCCATAATGTATTATGCGTACAATATATATAAATTATATATATATACAAATACGCATATCATACCCAAAACGAATGCTGCAATTGCAAACATTACGTAATTTACGTACTCATACCTAATACTTACTCACTCATTGCCAATAAATAGCAGCAATCAAGCGTTTGCAAACATCAATCTGGGATTTATTATAATAATACAACTATGAGCAAAAAATAATACTTGAAAAATTTTAGGTGGCGTATAAATACTAAATAGTACATTTGGGATGCTGACGTCATCCGCTTGTAATTAGTAAATACTCGATGATAATAATTACCATGTTATACTATATTAAAATATATCGTATACAAAACAAATTTTATTGTAAACACCAATAAGAAATTGTATAACATTATCCATAATTTTTTTTTTTTTTTAACCATTATACACGCCCGGTTTTAGATTTTAGATTTCCCATATAATTTATCGTAGTTGAAGGACGTTCAATTAGAATACTATGTATGATAAAATAATTGAATATAAATAATAATTTTAATAATTCTCTCGGGCGGTAAAAATCGACAAATATATTTAAATTTATACTATACTAAGCTTGATATTATATAGTTGAAAATACCAAACAAGTGTTCTTAATTCATAACACTATAGGTACCTATACGTAAAAAATAAATTAGGTTTATCACCTGATTTTAAATTTATACTCAAATATAGAATAATACTTATAATTAAGTATAATATTAATATATTTTTATTGATATGCCTTAAGTTAACTCTAGAATTCAACTATTTTTAGTAAAAACTAATTTAAATTTGGCATTTCAACAAATTTGTTCAATTAATTCCTTATTTAATAATAATTAATTGAATTCGGAGTTTCGACAGAATAAGTTTTGCATATTACTTAAAGCTTATAATGTTATTTAGTGTTTCAATACTATATGTTAAAATTATCATACTGTTTATATTTAAATAATTTTGCAGATAAATGTTTAAAACTACAAAGTATCATAAACAGGGCTGAGGACTTGGTGCACTTAAGATCATAAAAATATGTGCATACATATGTATAATAAAATATCAAAATATGCCCTTGAATATATGTTTATTTTCAATCGAAAATAAACATAGTTGTACAGATTAAATTTAAAAAAATAAAATGTGAAATCTAAAATTCAAAAGATGCTCGATTTGGTCGTAAACTGCCTTATACCGATTAAATTATCTTTCGACTTCTACTTATGTTATTGGACAGTATTTTATTTTGACTATGTCTGAAGGAATAAATTCTACATCTAATGAAAGTTCAGAAGAACGACCATTGCAAAGAATACTGTTGATAGCTATAATAATAAATCATAAATGAACAAATTGTCGAAATATGTAAGACAAAATAAAATTATTGAGAAATATGTAAAAACATGTAGGTACTTATGGAAAAATATGTAAAAATATGTAAAATAAAATATAGTTCATTTCATTGGAAATCCCTTGAAACGAATTTATCACTTACCTACCTAAATTAATTTAATAATTTGTTTACTTTAGAAAATTCTTCACACAATATGTTGTGCTAAATTTATTATACAATTCAATTTAATTTTCTTTAGATATATTTAATGATTCTTAGTATAAACTCATTAAAGATAAATAAATTATAGTTTAAACCTTAATATAATAGGACGTAATAAAGTAAATTATAAAGTATATTTAAATGAAGCTGTGTTAGTTAGCTAAAAAAAATAATCATTTGTATAACACGTATATAGAAGACGTTTACGCTTTTGATTTAATCATGAAAATGTTATGCATAAATAAGAAATATAACTTAATAATATTACTTTTATTGGCTATTTATAATAATATATTATACCTTCTATTTTTGTGAAGTTATATTACTATGATAAAATTGCAGCACAATATTAATATACCACACTACTACTTCAACTATAATACATATATTATATATTATAAAAATTCTCAACACTCGTGATTTCTTTTTAGCTCGACAGCGGTGATTGAACGTCGATATAGGTATTTGAGTATGGTACATAAAAAAAATATGAACAAATATTATCTCCAACAACGCGTATTTCGTATGACATAGTTATACTACGTGCGCATATACCTATGTGAAATTTTCGGACAAATAAACACAATATGAATCTGTAGGTCGATGTTTATTTACGCGCTGGCAGATAGAACATTTTCACGGAGCTCAATATATAAGATAAGGTACACACTGTTGACAGTTAAGAAAAATAATAATATTATGATGTATTAAATATTTGGAAGAAAATGAAATGGGTCCAAATTTTTGATTAATAAAAATGATTTATGTAATACGTATTATGTATATATTATACGTCAATGCGCTGTAAACTGCATATGCTCATATCAAAACGACTCATATTGAAATCATATTATAAATACATGATATATTGGTACTTAATAACGTATGTTCCTAAAATTGGGAAATGTTATTTTAATCTTAGACAGCCTTAGCGAATTTGTAAATCAAGACCTGGCGCATCACGATATAATTATTTCTATAAATCACCGCCTGGGCGCCTGATCGTTTATAGGTCGGTCAAGAATATAAATCGTCGTGATAGGCACCTATCTCTGTTGTGCGATTTATTGAATCGAAACGGAACATATTCCGTAATCACCATACAGCTATTTCAATACGCGTCATAATCGCCCAAAAATTGTCTTCCGCTCATTGTGTTACGATCCGATACGCTTCCTCTGAAATTCTCGAAGCGACCAACGAAATTATATCCTCATAATTGTATAATAATAACAATTCGCTATAAACGACTTATTTCGCAAACAATCGGCCTACTCGAAATATCGGCACTTTAAAATGAACTCGGCGTGATAAAATAATTGTCTCTCAAGCTAGGAAATTGATAAAAATAATAATAATAATAATAATATTTAAGAACAATAATAGTATTATTGCGTTTAAATATGTTACATAATACGAATCGCTTCGGTAAACTATTCAAATTAAATAATTTTATATTACAAAACGTTCAAAAAAGAATGAATGAAATTTTCTATCTATATACTCATTCAATATAACTAGTTATACTAATGCTTACTAGCAAATCGATGTACCATTGTATAAGTAATAAATAATAATTAATCGAGGAAAAATTATATTCAAACCATTTATAAATATTTAATAAACATTATGCTAGGCTAATAAATCGCAGTAATTAGGTCACAATAAAACTATACAATATTTTACATGTATTATTATTAGTAGTATAAGAAGTAATACTAATAATAATTGTCCTAGTAATAATATTTGTATAGGATTAAGAAGTTAACTAACATTTTAGCAACAAAGTATTACCTCAAATATACACGAATACAATATATAGTATCTACGAGTACATAATTACGATGTACACAAGTCTGTATTTTATAATTTTATCTGTAAGTCGAAATTTCTAAATTTCAAAGATCAAATTGAATAAAATACATTCAAAATTACACTTGACAAAAATATTGGTTTCAGAGGACAAAATGCTTTTGAAAAATGTTCACGTAACATAATTTCCAGAATCCCGAAAAATGTGTACATTGTCAAGTCAACCCATGAGCAATTTACCCAATGTATAATTTATTACAACATATCATCTATAAATGTTGACATGCGTATTTGTCTTCGATGACTGTCTATAAACGTGACGTGAAATTATATAATATTACATGAGATAAACATTGTAAAGATCGAATTCCTTTATTTGTGGTATCTCATGATAACATATATTATAATATATTGCATATTTGAATAGTTGCATTGTCAAACCGTGATAAAACGAAAGCACCAGCAAATAATTTTATTATACTAATTATAATGATTAGTAGATAACTAGTACCTACACAATAAATCATAACACGTTTATTCATCCATAAGCCTTATGGTAATATTATAATTTAGTTTTCTTTTTGATTATAATCCGTAGTCCTAATGGTCCGAGCATACACATATATTTCATACTCTATTTGAATTAATAATTAAATAAAATTAGGTACATACCTATTGCTTAATTTTCTTTATTAATGCAAATTTTAAAGGAATTGGTTTATGTTCAAAAAAAATGAAATAACTAACATTATAACCATAATCGTTTAACCAGTTAAATACAACCGTGATGAAAAAAAAAGAAAATACTCAGGAAAATAAGATCAATGATAAAAATATGTAAATTATGTATATAATGTATTAAATGTTGACGCGAGTTCTATACCAATAGTCAATACAGTCTAGTTATTAACTAAAAAAACTATATTATAAATTCATCTTATTTTTATCGATCTCCACCTTCAAACTTCAGCAAGAGATTTAAATAAATAAAAAAAATATAATCAAAATATGTATATTTAATTTAAGAATTATAATATTTAAATTGAGTAGACTAGGAAATTTATATAGGTATACGAGTACTGAGTAGTAATTTTATTTAAAATAACTCTCTTCTTCACATATTAGTAATTAACGTGCTATATCATAATTTTTATTGTACAGTTGAAATATTGCTATAAGTAATGCTTAATGGTATATAATTTCCAAAGGTAAATGGTAATACTTACTTTTAAATTACAAAAAAAAATATAATTATAAATAGGTAATAGTTACTTATATAATAAATGCATTGACCTATTCATTGCAAATCGATTGCGAATAAACGTTGAGCCTATGAAAATAAATGGTAAAAATACTAGTTATAAATACTTACATATAATATAATACAATACAATTAATACATTTTAGCATGTTTTAAATGTAAACACGGCATAAGTAGTTATAAAAATACCTTGCTATCTGCCTATATCGTTTAATTCCATAGTTATAACTTATATGGACTTATATGAAACGTGTATAACTGTATAAGTACAAAAGGTGTCAAGTGTTGATTATATTACATATTATATATAATCATACTTATATAGGAACTAATATTAATAAATTATTACTTCTAACAGTTCTAACTCCACACAAATTAAAAATGTCTAATAAATAATAATGAACACGATTATCACTCATCGGAAGAAAATATGATAGATATTCACTCCAACATATTGTCACACATAATTACAGCATCAAATTAACAACATAATAATGTGATTTTTGACCTACAAGGACCTTAATGACATTTTAAAATTCCTGTCCAACACCTAAATGTCAAAACCAACCACCTAGGGACTTAACATAACAATAGTTTTTATTATATCACTTAAGAAAATATTTGCACTGTTATATTATCATTTGGTTTTTTATAAACATTTTTAAACTTATCTTTAAGTTCAAAATTTATATCAATGAAAAAAATATGCTTAAATTTTAATTAAATATTTTTTTTTTAATCTTTGAGTTATGGTAAGAAATGTATATGGAGAACTTTCTATTCAATTTTCAAAATATGAATAATTGTAAATGTTGCTAAAAACGTATAACAATTTTAATTTCAAAATTATTTTCCAAATTTTAAATTCAACAAGTATGCATGATTTAACGAATTTAGTAAAAATTGAGCATCACATGCTTGTAAAAAAAAAAAAAATCATTTATAATTTGTATTAAACAATTTTTAAATTTCCCCTCCTCGGGAACGGCCTTGTTCCCTCACTCGCTCTTTCTCTGTTTATTTTTTTCTCTTGCTCATTAACTTGAAATTATTTTATATAACCTTATTTATAGCAAAATAAATAAATATCACTCATTTTATATGATTTAAAAAACATCCTACAATAATGTTAAGTTTATTAATTGTTGAAATTTAAAACATTAGAAATCTTTATTCAAAACCTACAGGCTACAGCCAACAGTTTCTTTCAAATAAATTTTACCTACCTACTTAAAATTTTAACATTGTTCAATTTTTAACTATTTATAGTACAAAATAATGTTTTAAAATTAATTTTTTATAATTAAATATTTAAATGAAATATTTTACCTTAACCTACAAACAGAAATATTTTTAAAAACAATATAAAATTTATTGAACCATTAATGATTTAAAAAAATTATATTTTTAGTGAAGTACACGCCACACCATTACTAGATATCAATATAGGTACATAACTGTACAAATTACGAACAGCATATTAATTATAAGAAAACTACGTATGTGCAAGTAATTTACTTAAATCGCTTAACCATAAAATGTATAACTATGCATTCAGATAGCGTATTTGTCTGCTACACACATAACAACATACAATGAAAATTTGCTTTCTTATTTACTTTTTTTGAAAAGTAACGCATTGTTCTTTTTCCACCTTAAACTATTCGTGTTATTTAATCATATCACTTTATATTTTTATAATATAAAATTTTCCTATTTAATATATATCCGTATAGATATTAAAATGTCTTCATTGCTGTTCATAAAACTATTCATAACTGTCATTTGAATAAACGAACAACGTATAAACGATAAATTGTTTAAATTTATAATGACGAATTCAGAAACATTGACAGGCAATAAATTATACGACTATAAAACACGTTTAAATACTCAATGTAATGGACGTGTTAAGTATCGAAGAGTTATGACTGAAAGCTTAAAACAAATAACTAATAAGGTGCATTGACACTATATCTATACAATATATATATATTATATATATGATATACCGTGTAACATACTACAACAATTATATTCGCTATTGAATATAAATTTCATGTTTTTTAGAAAAATCACATGATGCTAAATTTTATAACGTTCGGAGAAGATGATAATAGTTCAAAAATAAAATTGTTCGTTAAAAAATACTTCTGTCATATAATAATAAAGCAGGCATATTATAATGCAATTATTGAGTGACTACCCTAAAAATAAAGTATTATGCTTGGATTTATTTGAATCTACATTTATAATGTACTATATTGGATTAAAATCAGCTGAGATGATTAAAATTGAATGTACCTATTATAATATATAAATAAATTTTTGTCTACAATACGTTAATTTTATTTATACTACATCTTTATATAATATATTAATAGCTAATAGATCTATCATGAACCTATAAACTGTAGTTATAAGAATATTAAAAAGTCAAGACTAAAAACTCTATTCAATGAAAACTGGTATTGTTATATAAATGAAAAATTTCAAAGCTAATTAAATTTTAAGCTTTAATAAACTAACATTTTTATTTATTGGTTAACATTTTGGGTTTATTATTTTGAATAATATACCAATTCATCATAGTGCCATACTCATATTATTTAGAGCTTATGCTTATTATTATACATATATAGTTGTATAATTTTTCTAACTATGTTAATTTATTCATGTTTACAACAATGTTTATAATAGAAAGAACGAATATTAATTTTATTAACCTTTACATCCTTATACAACGTTAATCTTTTCTATGGAATTTAATATGCAAAATTAAAATACATACGATATATTTATGATCAACTCTTTTATTAAACTATCAAAACTATCAACAAGAACAGATAAGTTATACAGTTTAACACTTATATATAAATTAGTTGTATTATACTCTTTGATCAATTGTCTATTATTACCGAGCACAAATACTAACTAATTAACAATGTGTAAATTATGACACAAATGGTTATTTTATATGTATCATACAAAAAATAAGCAAGCATAAATCCTAATATTTTCGTAAGTGCCCAAGTCCGAGTACAAATTTTTAAAAATTTAATAGACCTTGAAATAACATGTATTCGTTTAAAAAAAAATCATAATATATTCATATATTATATGTATAATTAATAGTTGCCTATACATAGATACGTGGATAACTTTGTTTTTCCTTTTTTTTATTTAATTTATTCGATTAATATGTTTACTTAAATACTGATAAATACAATTATATACAACTGAAACTTAAATTTATTGCTTAATATAATATATTTAGTTTTGAATTCAGAAAAAAATCACAGTAGTAAAAGTAAAAAAAAAACTATTCTTAAAAAAAAATTGTACATGTACGATGAAAATTCAATTTCATATTATATACCTACAAAATTAACTTTTAAATTATTTTTATCTTTGCATGGTTATATCTTTAAGTAAAAAAAAAAATTAAATTTAAAAATAAACTCTTGTAACGCGCTTATAATAATTAAGTGCATAGGAAAATTTTAATCGTTTTTTCTTATATAGTAAATACTTTTAAAAGCATTAAAAAAAGCTATACGTAGGCACGCAGCTGTCATCATTTAGACATTACTGCAGATGATAAGTATTAAGTACTTTTAAACAAGTTATTTTTTTCAATACAAAGTCAAAAGAAAAACATTATGTTCTAAAATCTGTCCCACGATTTACCTAGTTGTAACGTGTATACTAATTTAAAAAAATATTGAATCGATATACGAAATTTGTATTATTATACTATAGAAATTTTAAATTCTATATTTCTATGTATAGGATAAATTAAAATTAAAATATAAAAAATCATTATCTAATTATTTTTTATATTAAAAAAATATAAACTTTTATAAAAAAAAAAAAAAAATACAAATCAGATAATTTGTATAATTCCACTTATAATGTGAAATAAAATAAATATTTTTTTTTACAAAATATATTTTAGTATTCAAAAAATAATAGACATGATACTAGTTAAAAAAAGTGCTGGGAAAAATGGAAAGTAATTTCCTTTTTTTTATGAAAGAAAATTATAACACTGTAATCATATTTTTTTCACGGGTATATAGAACAGAAATTCTTGTTTATAAATGGCCACCGTTCAGACAGCCACCAGCAAAGATAAACTTTTATCTAAATAATAAATGATATCAGTGTGCAGTAATTTTTCGATTTTTTGATTTCACTATGCACTAATGACTACTTATAAGGAAGTTTTAGCTATAGAAATTCAATATTTTATACATTTTTTACAATTCAATTACAAAATAATTTACAAATTTTTGTGTTTTCAAAAAATTTTACCAAAATTTGAACTTGAAGTAATTATAAAAAAAAAATGTATGTATTTTTAATACTTTTAAATAGCTATAATAATAACTTATGAGGAACCTTCAAGATTTTTTGACTAAGTGAAAAATAATTCCTTATCTAAATTTAAAGAAAAAAAAATGGAAAATATCTATAGATTGTTCAAAAAGAACCGTCAGAATATTTTATATCATGCCATGTACCTATATAAAATGCAAACAAAACATTTTTTGAAAAAATCAAATATCAGTGGGTTATACGTTTTTGAATTACAACAATAAAAATAACAAAATCAATTTTAACTTAAGTCTTAAACAGATTTTGCTTAAAAATTCCCGTATTTTTATATTATTAAGAAAAGCTTTTTTTTCTTTTAACCCCTCAACTTCAATATATCTACTAAATCCATTTTGCGACAAAATTAAATTTAAGTTGAAGATGGAGCATTTTTTCTAAAAGAAAAAGTGTCTTCACCATTCAGACACAAAAAAAAACACACACTTCATTGTAAAATCAATATACGTATATTCACCACTCCGCTTAAAATCTAAAATTAAAATAGACATAAAATATTTTTACATAAATATATCGGGTTTCGCACGACTCGGATACAAAATAAATTTATTCTGTGGTTCGGGTTTCTCATCGAAACGATAACACTCACATCGACTGTTTTTTACACGTACAGATGCATGTTATATTCATGTACAATATACCGCAGGTGATCTATTTAACGTTAAAACACTCATAATCTTAAAAACTATAAACGTTTTTGAAAATATAGTTGCCCGCAAAATGTTTGACCACTACTTCACTCAGTTATAATTATAGGTATCTACTAGCTAACTATACACTTATTCATACGAAAATTGATTTTTATACTTCGAATACCTTGAAAAATATTTTGTTTTGCAAAAATAAAAATAAAAATATAGGTATGTTGTCATTAGAAATTGAAAACTTAGAAAATAATTTTTAAGAAAAAAAACATAACTTTTTTTTAAAAACAGTCGTTTTGATACGACTAAGAATTAGGTAAAAAAATTATTTTCAAAAAGTTGAGTTTTGGAAATAACGAGTGTTTTCCAATGAAAACCCGATTCGAATATTTTAATAGCACTAAGCACTAACAAGTACCTAACAATAATGTTATTACTTATTATACGATAAAAATATAAAATTTAGCACAACAACGATGTAGCAATAATAACATAATTAATATAATGCATCCGACGACGGGTTTTGAATGGAATGGCGGCGGGATTGAGAAACCACTCGGACAGCGGCGATCAGACCAGACACTAAAAGCGAAAAACTTATTTCAAAACTGGGCTACGAGGATAACGACATCGCGGTGGAAGTGCAACGGGCGAGCGCGCGTGACCTGCACGACCGACCGGGACGACGTCATCGCGCGTCGCGCCTACCGGTCACATCGGCGAGCGGACGGTCTGTCGTGACGTCACGCGACCGGCACCGTCGTCCGCGCTCGTTCGACGACGGTGGTTGACGTTACCTACTGCCCGTCGACCGTCGCCGCCGCTCCCCCGTGGCCTCGTCGGCCGTCTACCGCCGCCGCCCGACAACCAGTGTTGTTGTTGTTTCTGTCGCCGTTGTACGTCAACTGCGGTCGTGCGGTCCGTATCCATTGATTGTCGTGACGATTGACGGGCTGACGGCCGTCGTCCGCAATAGTATCTTTGTCACCGGACCCAGAGAAATACGATTAATTATGTAAATAGAACGCATGAGTACAAATCATCGCGTTTCTCCCCGTTCGAATCGAGCGAGCCCGCCCGCCCACCCTCCTTCGTCGTAGTATTGTGTTGTTCGTGCCCTGGGGGGTGTTGTACGAGATGTCGAATTTCTATAATAAAGTGAGCTTAGCTTACACCAAACCCTTGAACAAGCGCATGACCCTGCAAGAGATATCCCAAGCCAACCAGTGGATTAACGGTGAGAATGGTAATAATCGACATCTATGTTTATGCGTACCTAGCTACTAATATAGTATAAATTATGATGTGTGTGCTTACCTAATAACATGTACACTGTATCAAATGAACGAGGTGCTGGTCCGTACAGTGGTTTCTACACGATCGAATCTAAATGTTTACCGTCGTTCAATACGACTGCTGTCTGTACAATAGTTGTACGTTATGTATTCCGTTTTGCAGATACGCTGAGCGTCAACTCGTATGGAATGCCTCAGTCTGGTTCCACTGTGTCCCAGAGAGAGAGTTCCAGCTTCTTGCCTGTCACTCAGCCGGCCAGTGCACCCACATCTCCAGTCGGTTCTCCAGTCTCACAGTTGTTATCCGATCTCTCCAACATCACTCTAGATCCCAACTGGCAGGCCATTAAATCTACTGTACGCGAACGTAATGCTGCCATGTTCAATAACGACCTCATGGCTGATATATACTTTGTTGTCGGCAATCCAGGTTAGTGTCTTGTCAGTTTTCGACAATATTTGTCCACATAACAATTTTATGTGTCTTTTGTTATTATTGTTTCAGGACATACCCAACGTATACCATCTCATAAATATATTTTAGCCACTGGTAGTTCTGTTTTCTATGCTATGTTCTATGGTGGCCTAGCAGACACTAAAGAAGAAATCGAGGTGCCTGATGTTGAGCCAACAGCTTTTCTAACTTTACTAAGGTTTGCTCTACTATTCTTGCTTATTTATTTATATTATTATTTATTATTCTGAACTGTTTATCTAGATATTTATATTGTGATGAAATCCAATTGGAACCTGACACAGTATTAGCTACATTGTATGTGGCTAAAAAATATATTGTACCACATTTAGCCAGAGCTTGTGTTAATTACTTGGAGACAAGTTTAACTGCAAAAAACGCGTGTCTGCTCCTCAGTCAATCGCGACTATTCGAGGAGCCAGAACTAATGCAGAGATGTTGGGAAGTGATTGATGCACAAGTAACAAAAACTTCAATGATCAACTTTTTATTATAATATTATATTCTTTTTTTTATTTTTGTAATATAGGCTGAGATTGCATTACATTCAGATGGATTTGTTGATATAGATGCTGATACATTGCAGAGTGTATTAGGACGTGAAACCATTAATTGCAAAGAAACCATACTATGGGAAGCAGCCATGAATTGGGCTTCAGCTGAATGTAGCAGACGTGAAATAGAACCAACTCCATCTAATAAACGACAAGTATTAGATTCTGCTCTGTATTTACTCAGGTTGCCAGCAATGTCTCTAGAAGAATTTGCCAATGGACCAGCTCAAATGGGTATGCTAACATTAGAAGAAACGGTTGATTTGTTTCTCCACTATACTGCATCCAACAAACCTCGCTTGACTTATCCAACTAAACCACGGATAGGACTAAAACCTCAGACATGCCATCGATTTCAGTCCTGTGCTTATCGTAGCAATCAGTGGCGGTATCGAGGTCGTTGTGATAGTATTCAGTTTAGTGTTGATCGCCGTGTATTCATCGTCGGTTTTGGTTTATACGGTTCATCAACTGGGGCATCCGATTACACTGTTAAAATAGAACTTAAACGTCTAGGGCACATTTTAGCTGAAAACAACACAAAATTTTTTTCAGATGGTTCAAGTAACACTTTTCATGTTTATTTTGCACATCCCGTACAAGTCGATCCCGAATTGTTTTATACTGCTTCAGCTATATTAGATGGTGTAGAATTAAGTTATTTTGGCCAAGAAGGACTTAGTGAAATAAATGCTGGTTGTGTGACATTTCAATTCCAATGTTCTTCTGAAAGTACTAATGGTACTGGAGTTCAAGGGGGACAAATTCCAGAACTTATATTTTATGGTCCAGTTAATGAGAATCACTAATATATTTTTAAATCATTTATAATCCGAATTAAATACCTAAATATATTAAACTACTAAACTCAATTGAAAATATTTTGTAAAAAAAAAAATATTGCTCCTATATAATATTTGGAATCTTTATTATATCCAATCACTAAACTACATCTCATATAATTCAACTAAATCATTAATGCATAATTACACATTCTCGCCAAGTAAATTATGTGTATTTTTAGATGTATTATATTATAATATGTCTGTTAAATTGTTTTTCTTTGTTGGTAACTTGTAACAGTGTTCTGTCAGTCAAAATATTCAAACTATAATAAATTTGTTTTGGTATTTTCTTATATGTTAATTATTACTATATAATTATGGTATATGTATGTAATAATCACTAATTTAGTGCTCGACATATTCAATTTGTATTATAAGATATTTGTATATTTAAATCTAGTTCTACACAAATTTCAATTTTCTTAAACAACATTATTATTTCTATTACTTATTTTAATTTTTGTTTGTATACTATTTAAATTAAAAAAATAAAGGATTCTTCTTAATATTTTAATTGTTATTTTGGTTTGGATATTTTGACCTAGAATCATGAACTGATATTATTATTTTGATTTAATGACATTGTTAAGACTATTAATTAAAATAAGCATATCTTCTAAACTGTATTTCTTGCTATAGTGCTTTATTTTCTTTATTTTAATTTGTATTATACTAAGTTTTGAAAATTTGTTGTTAAACATATTATGAATTAAGATAAAACCAGTTACTGTTTGATCAAATTTTACTTACATAATTTTGTCGCCTTATCTTGTATTATTTTAAATACAACCTTAATACGCTCAATATGCTTGTGCATATAGTTATTTTTTATGAATAAATATATTATATATATATATGTGTGTGTGTATGTATTAAAACAGTGGTACTTATTGATACCCTTGTATGGATTGTTTTAAATTTTTTTTTTTTTTTTTTGTTAGTACATTATTATAGTTTATTTGTATGATTATTAATTAATTACACAAAATAACAATTGTTTTCTTTATACATAACTTTTTGGTCGTAAAATACTTAATTATTTTATTTTATTTACTTAAAAGTTTTTACTAGGTTACCATTAATTGACTGTATATTGAGCTTTAGCGATGATATTAAAATAGTATTATGATTCTTTAAGTTATTGTGTAACTCTTTCACGTAATTTAAATGATTCTTGTAATTTTTTTTTTTTTATATATACAACATATTTTGGAACAAATTTATATTTTCTCAACTTATTCTAGTGTTTTTCATCAAAACCAATTTTCTTTAAGAATCATTTAATAGTTGATTGACTTTAATTTTTAAGTTCAAAATTATAAATGTACTTATATATTTTTCTTAAACACCAATCAACAATTTTGACTAGTATTTAATTTCAATAGCTAATTAGTTTTTTTTTTGTAATAACATGTCTAGACTACAGACCTTATACTTAAATTATAAGTATAGGTCTATAGTTTAAACATTTCTTCTATCTTTTTAGTAAATATCTATTTGGTAGGCTGTGATAGGGATTTATTTTTATTTTATGTATTTCATATATTTAAATAAAACAAATTGTTTAAACATATTTATAGTTGTATATTTTTTCATATAATCATGTACCTATATTGACTATTGTTTAATATGTTAGCTTATTGTTACTTATCCATTTTGTAAAATAAAAATAATGTACTTTAATATAAAAGTCTTATGATAAGACAGTGTGAATAGTGTAAACAGGTATTGGTTTATAAACAATTTACACAATATTTTAAAAATGCCATTGTTTATAGTAAAATGTAGATGATACGTAAAAGTTTTAAATCCTTACAAATAATAATAATGTTTTACAACTAACAAAATCACTTATATTCTTATTCCTAACGTAAATATCCTTTTACGCTCAAATTTAAACTTTAAATGTCTGCTAAAAAAATAAATACTATTATTAGTTATTTATAATATTTTTCTGTTTCAATATGAACTATTTATGAGCAACTTTGTATACCTATAGCTATAAAAATTGAACATTTACGAAATATTTCATAATTTTCAGGTTAAGGACTCAAGATAATACTTATCAAATATGGTTTATTTAATATTATACTCAAACAATTTTTACAAACCACAAAGATTGTGTTTTTTTTTTTATTATTATTATTATTACACATTATATATGATCTGTGCCCTGGAGTACAATAAGAATATTTGCTACACAAGGAAGAAACCACCCAGTGATGACACTACTTGTTAAATATTTATTTTATAAAAATTGTTAGATCTTAGATTATTAATCTAATATATAAAAATCTCGTGTCATAAAGTTTATTACCAAACTCCTCCGAAACGGCTGGACCGAATTTCATGAAATTTTTTGTATATAGTAAGTAGGTCTCAGCGAAACCTATGTGGTTAATAATCACATGTATGAACTGTAAATGTATCGATTTGTGTATTTTGTACAATGCCAGCAAGACTCAAGGGGTCTGATTTGGCCCGTCGAACGACCAAAAGTACAATCATGCGAGATAGAAGAGCACAACCGAATAATGAAAATGCACGTGTGAACATGGTGCGATTGCGTGAGGCACAAACTGAACAAAATCAAAAAAGACGATTAGAAGCGCGTCAATTCGTAGTTGACACACGCAGAGCAAATGACCGACAATGCCAACAAGTACATAGAGCATTTACATCCAATAATCCAATTCATTCCTTCGTCTAGCATTCGAGTATGGGCCCTATATTAAATATTCCGCTCATTCGAAAGTAGTGATTGGTGCCTATGGACAAGGAATGTCCGCATTGTAATACGCTTAAGTTCAAACATGAGCCAGCCGGTATGTGTTGCGCGTCAGGAAAAGTGCAACTACCGGAAATTGAAACACCACCTGAACCATTGAACGGTTTACTTATCGGTACGGATCCAGATTCTAACCTGTTTCTGAAGTCAATTCGAACATTCAACCAGGCGCGGATCTAGAACATATTTACGGGGGGGGGGGGCATTTTAAATGAAATTTTAGCCTAAGTCCGATAAGAACTTTGTACATACTATGTTAATTCGTCAATTACTTCTTCACAGTCAATACTAATATTTCTATAGCAATTAAGCAATACAAATCCATTTAAGCGCTAAGGTTAGACATTTTATTGTATCAAACAAGTTTAAATATTCGATTAGATTAGATTTGTTTTTTGACGGCGACCGATAAAAATGGACACGGCTGAAACGTTATCGGCAAAACAATGCATTTTATCGGCTGTCGAATACACCAGTCTATGGGGGGGGGGGGGCATGGCCCCTTGCCCCCCCCCCCCCCTTGGATCCGCGCCTCATTCAATTCATGTTTCCAAATGACATCGTTCGGAGCAACAGAAATAGTTAAAATTAATGCTGCAAATGGTCAACAATTTAATTCAACATTCAAAATCAAAGTCCAAGTTTATCATAGAGTGGGCTCATTGCTACCAATGCCAATTGTGTTTTGTTATTCTTATGGGCCGTCATCATTCACAGTGCTCCATTCATCTCAGTCATATACCAGTATATGACATTCCTTCTCATTTACAATAATTTAATTATTTTTTATTTGAATACCAAAATATTCATTAGATATAATTTATATGGCAAAACAACGTTTGCAGGGTCAACTTCTATGTACTATAATTTTGCATAACAATTAGTTAATATAAAATGTTCCGATTTAAAATAAATAATCTCCAAAATAACTTAAAATATCACTATTCACTTGGGTAACTTAATACAAAAAAAAACATTATTTTGAAACAAGGTATTTTAGTTATATTATGTTCATCACCAATTAGTAGTTTATACTAACATATTGTTCTTTTCTGTACAATAAATTTATCTAAATTTATTATGTTATTACGTTCAAGACATTTTATGTTACGATCTTAAACGTTAGGTTGTTATGTAGGTACTCATGACGGGACAGCACATCTAACTTTTACTATGTCATCGTGTCCTGTCACGTCTAGTTCTTTACAACGTGTTGCGGATACTTCTACGAGTTCAGTTGTAAAATCGCCTTCATTGACGACGCCCAACTGTGTTCAACCGTTTATGATGAAGGTCATATGAATCGTACCAGTATATACAAGTGGTGTAGGGAGTTTAAAAACGGCCGTACGAATGTACATGACAGTGGCGTATTTACGGGGGAAACAAATTTTATCATGGAATATGAACGATTTTGTAAAAAAATTTCGAAAGTTTAAAATTTAGAGTAAATCGATCTATTATGAAATTTGATGGTAAGAACATTATCTGTTTGTATAATGGTATTTTTTTTTTTTTTAATTTGGCACGCTTTTATATGAAACATTTTTTGAAACCCTGGCAATAATTATCCATGGGTCGCGCTGCTATCGAGTATCTAGTGTTGTGAAACGGACTATAGTATGAATAATAATACAAATATGTCAAAATAAATCAAAATATTTTAATCAACCTCCTACACAAGTGACTCCCTGGTCGTGTTGATAAACAGGCATAACCGAGCGAGCGGCATCGAAAACACGCGTGCATTCTTAAGCAGCAACTCATGGCGAAGTTCGGCGGAAGAAAAACGTTGCGAATTAATAAATAATATAGCGTGTAACGCGTCTTCGAGTTCAATATCCTCGCGTGAGGACAGGTGTAAGTGTGTAACCTCGGTAGGATGGCGACGGCCTTTTAGCAGAAAATGGCGCACGCTAGCAACTACGCGAATTATATTATCGCACGACGAAAAGAGTGTAAACTGCCTACTCCGAAGGGGGATCTTTAATCTGTATCAGAAGGTTGATGGATCAGACTTCGGGCAAGTCGGAACACGGCAGACGATCATTATCCCTCCTCCCATTCGTTTGGATGGTCCGTGAATCGTGATGAACCATGAGCTGAGCAAATATATAGGGTGAATTTAGGCGATTTCGACGGCATCAATCCCCGTGACGCACAGTCAGCTGGGTTATCGAGTGACGATGGCACTGATCTCCTATAATAACGATATCACTGGTCACAATTGACGATCGAATACGGCGAAAACGAAGATAATATGATTGCAGGTGTTACCAGCTGTTGATGTTGATGGCGGTGGCAAGGATCGAAGGATTGTTGAACTCCCAACGTCGTTAATTGATTTAGGTGCCAAACGTACGAAATGTTAACGTGATCGTACGTTAATGTCCGTTTTCGAACGTGAGCTTTTAGCGCCGTGACATCTACTGGCGTGCGCTTGCGTGGACTTGCCGTCCGGCATCATCGCCACTGGTTCCGGAGACTTGTATCGTTTTTACGCGACGTTCTGTTCCCGTTTCACCGTTGTCCGGCATCTTGAGCGGCCTGTTGGTGTATAGCAATTTTTTTGTGAGCGACATTGTGTCTTGTCTTTTGTGGCATGTGTGTATCGCCATTATTCGGGCATACTAGCTGTTATACGCCACATACGGGTTTACGCCTTTCACTAAGTGCGTTAGTGCCGTTGCTTGGTCTTTGCGGCTTTGCTTGCGCCCTAATAATAAAATAATATTAAATCAACCACGTGGTTGTTTGAGTCACCGGTGTGTCATAGAAGTTGCTGGATTCCGTCACTTATAAACCCTTGATATCGGTGTCATTAAGCTGTATTTCCAGACGGTTGTATGATTTTGTCTAGTTATTATATGTTAGCGGCAATATGTCTAATATTGGTGTTTTATAAAATGTCTAGGAATTCTATATAACACCAAATATAACCGGCAATCTATAAAATTGTTTAAATTACCTAAGCATTATATGAAATGCCAAACAATGTATAGGTAATATATTAAATCCATATAATCAGTACCTGTTGATAATTTACAATGTATTTTTAAATTTTTATCAGCTTAATTTGAAATTCTAAAAATTATGTGTACTATATTTACCTGTGGTATGTTAAAACTGTGAGACACTGTTGTATTCAACAATACATTTTCTGAACTCGAGGATGGAATTAAATTTATATTACCGTAAATTGGGGCGACATTGTTAATGACGGGTGACTTTGATAATGTTGTTTTATTTCATTAAATTGTACACTATGGCTACACTGTTCGCAAAAAATTAATTTTTATTGTATATATTGATAAAGAAATATAGTCTTATAATGATAACGGTTAAGATACGATTTATCATCAATTATTTGAAACGTGTGTTATCTTCAATCTCAACGTTATTTTAAATGTAAAATAACAACGTTTTAAAATTAGCTGCGCAAAGTAAGTACAAATGTTATTTAATTATAATTTTGTAAGTTAATTTATATATACATATCATCATGATTCAAATCATACTATGTTATACTATTTTCATTCATTATGTTACAAACAATTAAGTGTTTATTGTCATGGGGTGACATTGATAGTATTGTTGGGGCGATTTTGATAATCTTATTTATGTTTATATTTCATGTATTTAAATTATTTTAGTGGTTCGCGTGTACAAAAAAAAAGTGGGTAGTCGCCCATATGCTAATAGGAGTGATGAAGTTGTGGAAGAAGCTCTTCAAAAAGTTGCTGATGGGGAACTTTCAATTTTAAAAGCTAGTAAAATGTATAAAATTCCGTATGGCACATTATACAATCGTTTTAATGGGAAACATGGCAAAAAACCTGGAGGACAGGCAATATTTAGTGATGAGGATGAAAAAACTATGATAGCTGCTGTATCAAAGTGTGGTGATTGGGGATTCCCTTTAACTTTAATGGATTTAAGGTAAACATACACAGTTTGCCTATATTACAATTAGTCTTAAAATTAATTATAATTATCTTGATTTAGATTAATCGCAAAAACATCATTAGACAAAAGAGGAATAATAGTTCAAACATTTAAGGATAACCTTCCAGGTGATGATTGGGCAAGGAGTTTGTTAAAAAGACACAATACACTAACTCAAAGAATCACAACAAACATTTCTCGATGTCGCGCCGAAGTCTCCCCTGCTACAATAAATTTATATTTTGATAATTTGTCTTCAGTATTAAAAGATATACCTGCTGATAATATTTTCAATTATGATGAGACCAACCTCCAGGATGATCCAGGTAAAAAAAAATTTTTGTTCAAGCGTGGTACAAAATATCCTGTACAAGTTCAAAACCACTCTAAAAGTGCCACCACAATAATGGTATGTGGGTCAGCAAGTGGTATTCTATTACTACCATACATCATTTATAAATCAAAAAATTTGTGGGAGTCTTGGACAAATGAAGGACCCAAAGGATCTCCATGCTGTGAGAGTCCTTGCTGCTCAAAAGGAACCAGGTATAATTGTACACCACACGGATGGATGGATGGTATTACTTTCAAAGAATGGTTTTTCACTTTATTTTTGCCACATGCAAACCGTTTGACTGGGCGCAAAGTATTGATAGGAGACAATTTAGCATCTCATTTCAATCCGGAAGTAATACAACAGTGTGAGGATTCTGGTATTGATTTTGTGTGTTTACCTAAAAATGCAACACATTTAACTCAACCACTAGATGTGTGTTTTTTCCGGCCTTTAAAACAAAGTTGGAGATTTTGTTTAAACGAATGGAAAAATCGTAATACAAAGATGCAATCTATTCCGAAGTCATCTTTTCCAGCGTTGGTAAGTAGTTGTCTTCAACGAATCAATGATGTAGGAAGCATATCAAGCAATTTAGAATCTGCATTTCGTGCCACTGGAATTTTTCCATTAGATCGTAATGCTATATTACAAAAATTACCAAAAGAAGATTACCCTAATATTAATGATATTGTTGTAAATTATTTAAAAGATAAAAGATTTGAAAAAACAGATAAAAACAGAAAAAGAAAAAAAATTAATATTGCTCCAGGACAGAGTGTGACTTCGGCCATTTTAAACACAGATAGTGATGATGATGCAGTTATTCCATACATTAACACAGATTCTGAAAATGAGGTAGAAAATGAAGATGTGATTCCAGATTATCAAACACCAACCAAAGATAATTTAAAAATTGGTGATTTTGTATTGGTCAATGTTCAGTTAGGAAAACGAAAAAAGACTATTTATGTATATGCAGCTGTTATTAAGAGTATTGTTAATAATATATATACACTAAATGGTCTTAAATCATTAGATGACATTAAACAGATTTTCAAAATTCAAGATGATGATGTATTTGATGTTGATATAATACATATTATTGCAATTTTAAAAACACCTAAACTGACAAAAGATGCAAATTATATATTTTTACAGCCACTCTCTGATGTCAGAGAGGCATAGTAAGTAGTAACTGAAGACTGTAATGTGAATTGTGACTGTAATGTTAAACTGTACGTTCAGTCTGTTACCAATGTATTATAAACTCAAGACTGCCTAGTAAGTTCCTAGCTAAGTCAATTAAAACATATTTAAATTAATGTACCTATTTATATTTTATTTTGTTTTTCAATTTTAGAAATTATTATGTTTAACTGTTATACTTGTTAAGACAACTTGTTATATATATTTAGTATTGTTTTGTTTTGTATTGTATTTTTATTTAAAAATTGTTTTATTCTCCTGTGTGTTCAGACAGTTAAGGTATTGTACCTAATCTCAAGACTTCCTAGTAACTAGTTAAGCCAATATAAATATATTTAAATTAATTTATTTATATTTTTATATTTTAATATTTTGTTTTATTTTGTTTTTAACTTTGAAACTATTATTATATTTGTACTGTTTCACAAGACTGAGTTACCTAGTCAACTTAATAAATTATTATCCACTTAAATACTATTTTATGTATTTTTTTTATTTAAACAAATAAAATATGCATGTCAATTTCACCCCATAACACATTTTATGTTATAACTCAAAAACTATTTGACCAAATTTAAAATGGTTTGAGATTTATAACTTTCATACCATTACCACTAGTTTAACAATAAAACAAATAGGGGTATCAAAGTCACCCCAAACTCCGTTTGACTTTGATAGCTACTTTAAAAAAATTATTAAAAAAAAACTATTCATTAAAAAAAAAAAAAAAAAAAATAGGAATGTTGGTAAAATAGTACTTGATACGACGACATTATTTTGAGATCTGTAGCATAAGTATTAAAAAAACTATAAGTAAAAGAACAAAAAAAATCACCAAACTTTATCAAAGTCGCCCCAATTTACGGTACTTAAATCAGTATACTGATGCTCAGAAATGGTATCTAAAGTTTGTGGACCTTTAATAATTTTTTTTTTGTTGAAAAATGTTGACACCTATAATTAAAAATAAAATAATTAAGCTGTTATAAAAAAAGTAATTAATTGATTACCTTCATCACTCGAAGTATCAGAATCTTCGAGCATCATTGAAGATTGGCCATATAACCTTTTATTTTTATTCTTCATAGTTAAAAGTTGTTGCTCAACTTCAGATGCTGATTCTTCAGATAAAGCAACATGTTTATACCATGCTTTACTGAAATCACCTACAAATTGTTAATACAAATATAATAAATTTAGCTTTATGTACTAGCCTAGGTTCATTTTCATTAATACTATATATATATATATAATAAATACATACTATACTCTTTGCCATTTTCATATAGTTTTATTTTATAAGTGATCCAATTATCTGACGGTTCCACAGCCTCTTTTAAAAAATCGCTAGTAACATGAAACGTTCTAGGCGGCCATACACATTTATCAAATGTGTTGCCATCATTATCGACTGTTTTTAAAACCCAATTTGTTGGTATAACACTGTAATCATTACTGTCAGGAAATGTAGCGATTACCCATCGTTTTTTGATTTTCTACAACAATGTATGCAAAATTAATAATAATAAATTATTAATAAAAGTCAATGTGAATGATACCTACCGATTACTACCAACTAAAAAAGTTACAACAGTTTAACTAAAAAATAACAATCTTAAACTTAATTTTTAATTCTTAAACGACAAAAAATGTTATACCTATGTAAAAATATATGAAAAAAATATTAACTACAAAACATAAGCATAATTACCTGTCTTACAGCTACAGGAGTAGAAAATTCACTACTTTGGAAATTCATTTCTTTCTGTAGAGACGACTGAGACGAGTAAATAATAAAAATACCAATTAACGTAAAAATATGTTAGAGAAAAACAATAGAATACGAACAATCTTAAAAAATAATAATTGAAATACTTACATGGATTATTATGACTTGTATATATTGTAATTATTCTGAACACAGTCTTCGGCACTTGACGCAAAGACTAACAAATAAAATAAAGATTCACACATTATCATATTTGCTAGTTATTATTTAGCGCCGGTCGTCTTTGGGTTCGGCTTCCCGAAACTGAATTGAAAATCCAGTGATAGTGTTTATAACAATGGGATATAGCTATTTAAAGATATTTGTAAAATTATAAAGTAATAATATTATAATTGAAGAATGTATTGCCGTATTACAGGTAAAAAAGATTATTTCAATGCAATAATATAAACATTGAATGAATATTAATTTGTAACATTGCATAAATGTGTATTTTTACATTTCAGTAATGTTACTTGATGATATATTTGGTATTATTATTATGGAACAATTATAGGACATTGCATTATTGTTACTTGTAACAATTCATTGTGATCGAAACTTAACATTGCAGCAACATTTTGTAATTTAGATTGCACAGTGGGTATCTTCACCTAATATAAATCCATTAGTAATCTGTAATCTGTAGTCTATAAAGTAGAATCCGACTGCCAACAGATAACGCGATAATTTTGTCACCATAGTCATAATATCTTATACTATTTTATTATTTACATTTCAGTCTTTGACAAAATGTCGTGTGGAGAATCGCAAAAGCAACAAGACTACGAGTACAAACTCTATTTCACAATGAAAATTAATGAAAATACAATACGTAACTGAATCCATACAACAGG